>NC_057804.1:174871827-174873527 GCF_018294505.1 Triticum aestivum
TTTTGTCGCCAGAAAACCCTAGAAAATGCATCGAGTGTCGCATATGAACGATACTTGTCACGCATGCAAGCCATGGTCATCGTAGGGTATGCATGAAGTTTGGGATCATTTGGTGGGACCGTCAACGAAAACCAATTTCAGACCTGACCTCCGGCAGACCCGAATGGTCCTGCTTGTACATGGTGCATGTGGAAGCATGCATGAGATGACCCCAACTTTTGGGAGCATGTGGGCTTGGCCAATGTGGTCCCCCAGGCAAGGTGTGCACGAGTTCAGACACAAAACACACGTTGCATCACGTGGGGGCAGTGTTGTAGGGTTTTGTCGCTGGAAAAACCCTAGAAAAAGCATCGAGTTTTGGAAATGAACGATACTCGTCATGCATGCTTGCTATGGTCATCCTAGGGTGTGCATACAATTTGGTCTGAATTGGTGAGACCGAGAAGATAAACCTGCTCCTGGTACATGGTGCATGTGGAGGTATGCATGCGACTGTCCCAACTACATTTGGTTAATAATATTTCAAGTATCAAACAGAAAATAAAATTTATAATTCGGAATGAAGAATTGAAATAATGAAGAAGTGCAATAGACATAACATATTATCTTACATTTTGGAAATATTTCGAATATAAAGAAGAGAAGAAATATTAGAATGAAGAAGTGAAATAAAACAGAACATTTTATCTTACAAACTAAAAATATTTCAAAAATAATAAAGATAAGAAATATTAGAATTAACAATTAAAATAGAACACACCATTTTAGTTTATATTTCATAAATATTATCAATATACAAAAGAGAACGAACAAATGAAATAAAACACAACAGAATTTGGCTTATTTATTAAATTTTAGTAAACACTTTTACAAATAATATAGAAAAAAGAGATTTGATTTTAAATATTAGAAATATAAATAAGAAAAGAAACAAAGAAAATAGAAAACATATCAGCGCGCGGGTAAGGCTGCCTTGGGCCAGCCCGCCCGAATTGGGCCCAAGGCGGAGCCGCGCAGGGCACATAGCAGCGCATAGCCGTTGGGTGGTGGGAGTTTAGTCCCACCTCGCCAAGCGAGAGAGCGCCGCACCGGTTTATATACCCGGCTGCGACTCCCCTCACAAGCTCCTATCAATTGCAGGCAGTACATTGCCTAACTCTCGTACCCTCTGCCCCGTGGGGCCTACTAGTAGCGGAGATATTCTGCACCACGGGCCTGCATCCTGGCCCATGCACAGCAGGGTTCCTAGTCGTATGCAGGCCGTGGAGTATGAATTCTCCTGCTCTTGTAGGTGGGCACTTTTTTTGGCATATTGCCATGTGTATTGATCTTCAAATCACACACTAAATTATACACACGCTCACTTGCATTCAATACACAATTTTTTTTGTAATACATGACAAGTTAATGTTTTGACCTTCAAGTCATCTAATAAATTTTTTTGAAATTGTTTGAATTTTTTATTAATTTATAATGCCTTCTAGACTGACTAGTCAAAACATCGGTCTATACCTCAGGGGGGCATTGTAAAAAAATTCTTTTTCCAAATTTTCTTTCATAGCCATGATTGGCATCACACACTAAATTATAAACATGCTCACTTGCGTTCAATACACATTTTTTTGCATATATGACAAGTTAATATTTTGACCTTCAAGTCATCTAATAAATTATTTTGAAATTGTTTGAATTTTTTATTA
>NC_057804.1:174874885-174912766 GCF_018294505.1 Triticum aestivum
CCCCTCCGGAATGCAGTTAATTTTTCGACCACCTCCAAATGACCTCAACTTTTGCACACATGATCTATTGCACAAACAAAGGTGGGTTCCAAAGGTTTTATATTTTTTTGAATTTTTTATTAATTTATAATGCCCTCTAGACTGACTGGACAAAACATCGGTCTATACCTCAGGGGGGCATTGTAAAAAATTCTTTTTCCAAATTTTCTTTCATAGCCATGATTGGCACATGTGGGTCACCATGTTCAAGAAAGTTTGTGTGATTTGGAGGTGGTGGGAAAAATCACATTTTTTCAAGAACATTTGGGTCACAATTTTTGAATTTTATGAAATGAAGGAATATGTGCTCAGTTATTGGAATATTTGATCATATGGTGGAGTATTTGCTATTTTTGCTTACTCAAATGAAGGAAAGATGTCATATGTGTCGACGAACAATTTCCACTTACTTCACTAAAAAACATTAATTTACTTAACCCAAAGTTTTACATTTGGTCAATTTTGCTTATGGGCAGAGCATGTTGCACATGGCCACAGCCTGGGAATTTATTGCACCATTGCAACAGCATGTTCCACATGGCCGTAGCATGGGAAGTGTTTGCAGCATGCCTGATAAGTGAAGCAACACTGATGCGGCATGTCTGATCATTGCAGCAGCTAAATTGAAGCAAATCATACATCTAAGGAACCATAATGGCAAATTTAAGGGACACAAATATAGATAGAAATATATACTACTGCCACAGATAGCAGCATCCACACAGCACACTTGCTGATGCAGACCACTACCATATTAGATATGTTTCGACCGCACATCACAGTACTGCACTTAGATAAAGTTCATACTAAATTACCACCACAAGTTTCCACCATCAGGACACCACACAAAGTTCACCAAAAGGACTGGGCCTTCCTACATCATACGACAACGAGGGTCTAGGGCAACTACAAGTCAGGGTTTCAGGACCTTGTGGAGGGCAGAATGCTGAGCCCTGATCTTGTAGTCATGACTGCTGATGGATGTAGCCCGACAATGCTCCATCAGATGCTCCAGCAACCCAGACCTGGGCTTGGGCCTGGTGCAGTAGGGGCACCGGTACTTGTCAGACCTCCAGTTGTAGTACTTAGCAGGTCCTTGGGCCCTGATCTTCAACTCCTCCTTCTCTTCAAAGGACTTGGCGTTCCCCTGGACCACATCATCTCCAGATCCATACTGCACACATTAATGACTGACATTAATACATTATGCATTCAAATACTATAAACATCTAACACTAACTCAATGCACAAATAACATTTCAACTAGGCCTTACCTCGTACGGCTCATCCTCATCACTGTCATAAGGGTCGTACCCAGATGCGTCCCACTTCCTCTTGTTGCCAACAAGATCCTCCTTCTACTATATTGTCAACCAAGCAAGTCATTTACAAGGAATTGAATTGCAGTTCAAATAATGTCATTACAAACAAAATTGTGAATGTGAACCACATTGGTATGTTGCAAGTGACCAATATTGTCAATATATTTTCCAATGCTAAATATTTTAATATGAAACCTACAGATAAACAAATAAAGCTACCTAAACAATTTGTTTTTGCATAATGATGGAAAGCTCCAATCTATATTGGACAACGTAGCTAATATAAATACATATTCTGGAAAACTTTCTAATTACAGGAAACCTACACAAAAGAATAATTCAGATGTACCTAAGCATTTTTTGGGATAATACAGCAAAGCTCCTACACATATTAACATAATGCAGTAGTTAATTAGATACAACTTCAACTATAAATGCATACATCTTCAACAAACAACTAAAATTTCATTACTTACCTAAACAACAACAAATTATACTATATATGTATCTTGTATCATCTAAATCAATTCATTGCCACATCATAATTAATGCATTCCAAATCAAATATGTTTCCATCCAATATCATTGAATCACAGATCAAATCAAATAATCATATATGTCTGCAGCATTGAACTACAGATCTAATAATCATATATGGTCTATCTGACCTTAAATTCCCCCTTAAATAAGGTATTCAACCTCATACCAATTAAAATCTAACAAGCAAAAGTTCCAGGACTAATCTAATAAGCATCTGAAAAAACCCCAAGATGCTTTTATCTCTGAATCAACGGCATTGGAGAGGATGTTCAATGCTGTAAATATCTCTGAAGCAATTGCAAAATTCCACTGCTAACCCAAACTAAATAAGCATAGACTGCCCCTTCCCCTCTCCTTCAGAAGCCCCATTCCAACACAAACAAAATCCATCCATTGAGAAGCTCTTTTTGATTAACATGACAACACCAATTACATGAGCACATCCTTCACTATATTTACAACCAAACTAATGCACCATCTAATCACCTCAGGTAGACAATTTCCAAAAACACAAGGCCATGCACAACCCATCTCATAGCCTCTGCCTGACAGGCATCAATCAAGCATCAAAGAACTGCAACTATGACAACATGCATCAATGAAGTATCTAAGAATTACAACTATGACAGGCATAATCCCTAGAACTAAGCATCGATTTAATTAATCATCAATAGAGAAGTATATATTTGACTAATCCATCGTCTAATCCTCAAGCCAAACACCTACAGAATTGCACAAATTCCACTACTAATCTCATAAGCATCTGAAAAATCCCCATCACTCAATCCGGCTACTTCTAACCTAATCTAATAATCATATGAGGTCCACCATTCTTGCACGAATCAAATACACAAAAACCCTAATGCAGAGAAAACCTCACATCTAACAAATCTAACCAAAGAACCTTCTGACCACAAACCCTACAATCTAAAAACTACCACATTAAAGTGATAAGCACATACCTTCTGCTCCGCCTGCTCCTCGCCAGAGCCGGCCTCCACCTTATCCACCTTCTCCACCTCGTGCGCCTCGCCGGAGCCCGCCTCCACCTTCTGCGCCTCGCCAGAGCCCGCCTCCACCTTCTGTGCCTCGCCGGAGATCGCCAGAGCGGGCGCATCTGGCTGGACTGCGCCGCTGCATCCCGCCCCCGCCTTCTCCAGATCTGCAGCGGAGGGAGCACCGCGCTGTACGCCGGCACGTCCCCTCACAAAGGTGCCCGCAGCGACCTGCCGCGCCTTCTCCACCAGATCTGCGCCCCAATCCGGGCGCTCACCTCCTGCGTTCGCCATGGCGATGGAGAGGATGCGGTGAGGGAGACGAGGAGGTTGGAGAGGAGAGGGAGTGGGGCTCGTGGGGAGTGGGGAGTGGAGATAGGGAGACGATGCGGCGGGGGTAAATGGTGGGCGATGCGGCCGGAGGTGGTTGCCGTCCACATTTATATGATGGGACAGTTTTGGCAACCCCTCGTGACACGTGCTGCCCCACGCGCGGGCGGCTGCAGGCGTGCACGAAACGCCGCCGTATACGAATACGAGCATACGGCCGGGCATACGATCTAACCGGGCCCGTACGGGCCTTCCAGGGCTCCTCGACGGCTATACGCGGGGGCAACAAAGACGATCGGGCCCCTCGTTATGAACCGTTTTTGGTTCATCCTGACCGTCGATGTGTTTTTTCACCTCGCGTTCAGCCCAGGGGGGAGCACCGGAGCAGAAACGCTACACTTGCCGGCCGGCCGGCCAGCGATACACGCACCAGCATGAGGGCCCCCGGAAAAGCCTAGCGTGCACTAGTAAGTACGTACTCTACTACGCTATGTGTATAGTATTATGTATATACTGATCGGAGACCGTAGATGCATATGGTTTGGGGTGGCAGTATTCACGCTGCCTCGGGAGTATGAGAAAACAAAAACATGCATGCCATGAAACGGCGCCTCAAGTCAAACTAATTTGATTTGACCTCTGTCTGTTTCTGACCCTATGCATCAGCGCTGACGTACCTCAATTGGTTGGCCACGACGGCACGCACGTTTCGCCGCCCATCTGTCCTAGCGACCTCCTATTCTCGCTAAAAGAAACGAAAAACACTGGCTTAAATCTGGTCATGCATGTGATTAGTGCCAGCTCCACGTACGAATGTCGCCTATATGTCCAAAAAGAAAAACTAATTGCGACCTATAGTAGTACATATGTAAGTGATGCATGCACTTTGTCGTTGGGCTTGGTACGTGTATGCTACCAGTACCGGAAGAGCACTCTTGGCCAAATGGATCGCTAATTGTCATGCTAAATGAAGGCGTGGAGGGTGGTCAACGAAGGCAGTTAACGAGATCTGACTACATATAGAACTGGCGTCCGTCCAATCAAAGAGATTAATCATTGCAGAATACACATCTAAATAATTCTTTAGACAGATGGTGTTATCCTTGGCAGAATGCAGATTATTCCTCTAAGGATGTATCATCATTTGCAAAAGCAGGAGCATGCTCCCCCAACTTTCAGAAGAATTTGAGAAAGTGCTGCAATGCTAAGATACAAAATATTTGTATGGTTGATGCTTCATGATAGAGTGAATGTCAGGGATCTTCTTCGGATGCAAAAAATTTCCATCTACCCAGTTATAATGTCAACTCTTTTTTTGTTTTGACGCTTGTTATAATGTGAACTCTGCAGTAGCTGCTGTGAGGAAACATCCCTTCATCTTTAAATAAAGATGAAGGCCAGAGCAGGAATTGGTTAGAGAGGTGTAATACACACATGTACTTTAATTTGTACTATGTAAATAATTTATGATTAATAAAAATACCATAGAACAATTGTTCTACTTCTGTTTAAGAAAACAAATACTCCTTCCGTTCATTTTTGTAAGTCATTTCAGACAGTTAAAAATGGGCTATTTTGTAAATTGTCTGAATTGTCTTCAAGGCCTAGTAGGTTAATCATAAACAAAGTTGAGGTTGTCCCTTCGGGGACATCCAATAAAGTTGAGGTTGCTAATCAGAGCTGCGAACCAAACAAACTCCTCATACATGCGGCTAACCTAGCTCCTCGTACGTGCAGGTGCCGGTGCAGCCAGAGCCAGGAAAGATGAAACGAATCGCCCGCACGAGGAAACGGATATCCTCCTACCTCCAGCTCCAGTCAAACAACATGCCTCCTCCGTGCAACCTTTTTCGCCGGTCCTACCGGGTATACATAGGGAGCTGTTACTTTCAAGGAGTTCCTAGCTAGATTAACCTGGTTGAAAGCGAAGGATTAAAAGAAGCGAATGGTTAGTTATCATCATGATTAAAGTAAAACTAGCACACCAAAGTGACATCAGTAATGACTGTCGAAACAAAATGTGACACCACAAGTAATGCACATAGATAGATATCGCTCAATTCGAGATTTGCCCTTTCCCTGGCTCTCTCTTTTCACTAGTTCATGCTACTACACAGTTCTTTCGACAAAGGATGAAATTTTATTGGCTCAAAATGAAGCATGAAGGAGATACAAACACAATGAGCACACACTCTACCTCTGCATAGGTAAGATGACACAATCAAAAGGAACACACACGCACAAAAACACGTCCGCAAATAGCAAAGTCATATAAGACCAAAGCTATGCGTAGACGAGAAAAAAACCCCAAAGTGATCAGATCGACAATCCACAAACTACAGGGATAACCATATCCGCACCAACAATCTTATGACATCACATGAACGGTGAGGTTCTTCATGCTACTAGCCTACTACATAGAATATTGCAAGTGCACTTTTGTTATGTTACTTTCTTGACCATTCGATCCATCGTGTCAACCTAGCAAGACTGACAGGCAGCGCGCTGAGAACAAATCTCATCTCACCCAAAAGCAGCAAGCTTTATGCTGCCCATGGCGACAGAGACGCACTGCTGCACTTGCACCACATCGCCTTGCACTGCATGCACGGCTTGGCTACCTATATAACATCATCACAACATATAACATTATAGTGTCTTGTACTCTGAAGCTACTGGCGGTGCAGTCAGTCAGTCAATCAATTAAGTTAATTTATTAGCACCAGCATGGCCGCAATGGGCGACACTACCAGGAACCGGACGTTCCCGCATGGTAACGACAATGACGACGCGACGGCGCCGCCCTCGCCCTCGCCGCCGGAGATGGTGTACTACGAGGGGTGCCCGGGGTGCGCCATGGAGCGTAAGAAGGAGAACAACACAGGCACGCCCTACAAGGAGTTCTTCTACGTCGGGGTCACCACCCTCGCCTCAGGTTCGTGCGTCACTGCTCTACCTAGTCGCTCTATTCCAAGTACAGTATTAGATTCACTCATTTCAGTTAGGGTTAAATTCGGACGGAGAGAGTATGTACTGATTTTACTCTGCATCTCACAATGTAGATTTCTTTTACCGTACATGTTTTTTTTATACTATGAAGATTTTATTAACTTAGGAACATTTTACTGTACATATTGTTATTGTATAACGCATTTAAAAAGGACGATCATAACTGTTTCACATTCTAGATATAGAAAAGATCTGTATGTAGTCATTAAACAGTGTACGATATATAGCATTACTAGCAGGGATGGGATTTGACGATGTTTTTTTTTTCTGATAGCGAGCTCACACGTATTAGTCATGATAGGCCATGTTTCTTGCAATATATTGACAATATCTCCTTTAAACTTGCAGCTCTACCAATATCATCACTCTTCCCATTCTTGTACTTCATGGTATGTTAAAGATCTCACTTTGATCGATTTAATTAATTGGTACCGCCATATGTTCTTCGCCTGACCCAACTAACTAAATTGTGGCCTCAGTTTGCTGAATTTTACTGTCAATAATATACTTATTCACACAAAATTTACCAGAAAGATTACAATCGATATACCCTACATATACAAATATATTAGTATAAATATTTCCGACTCTTACCACCACCCATAGTTGTAACCATTATTAGTCACCGTGGCTCTGACCACTTCACTCTCATATACTCCCTCCATTACTAAATATAAGTCTTTTTAGATATTCCACTATAGACTACATACGAAGCAAAATGAGTGAATCTACACTTTAAAAGATGTCTATATACATCCGTATGTAGTTTGTAATGGAATCTCTAAAAAGACTTACATTTAGGAACGGAGGGAGTAGGTCTCACTCAGCTCTGAAACATGGGGCATACTCATCAGCATTAATTCCCATAAACATAATCTTGACGTCTCTTAAGATGTAAAACGTCCAACCTGGCAATTGATCCACAATGGATCTCTCCATGGTAGACCTCATAAAAACAATAAACATACATACACTGCAAAAGAGATACAACAGATTCATGCCTTCAGGTGAGTCAGCCAAGCACTATCTGATGATGCATGGCTTATTCGATGCCATTATCAACCATAAAACTCGGATGGGGGCAAATGATTGAACTCTACGAACTGGTAACCGCTAAAGATCGACACTTTCAAGGGTTTATTTAGCTCTCGGTTTAAAGACTTCGAGCAAATGCTGATAAAACATCACTCGTTTTATTTATGTACTCAGTTTGACCTTCCTTGACAACAGATACAAGATATGCATGTGGCAAAAAACGAACAAGACATCGGTGTGTATGCTGGTCTTCTTGGTAAGAATGCCAAAACTCATTGAATCAACGACATGTAACAAAGTTCCAGCACATTCCTGCAGTTCTTCTTCCAAACACTAACATATATACTCACCCAGATTAAGATATGGTATACTGATGTCGATGTCATATAGGTGCATCGTACATGATCGGCAGATGTTTCGCCTCGCTCTTCTGGGGTGTGGTGGCAGATCGTATTGGGAGAAAACCTATCATTGCACTCTCCATGTTCTCAGTGTGAGCAAACTTTTCTGCTAGTTGTAACAAAATAAATATGCTAACTTTTACGTGGCAGCTAATTTATAAACTCGGTAATCAATCCTCTTTCAGGGTCATCTTTAACACTCTATTTGGACTAAGTGTAAAGTATTGGATGGCGATTGCCACAAGAATGCTCCTTGGTTCTATGAATGGCATGCTTGCCCCAATAAAGGTATCCAAGTTTGCCCAATCTAGCATCAGTTATGTCATGGTAGCAACTAATACCATGGCATCAGTTATGCCATACTAATTGTTGACTGTTACAGGCTTATTCAGTTGAAGTTTGTCGACCTGAACATCATGCTCTAGGATTATCAGTAGTAAGTGAACATATAACTCTACTCTTTTACATGCATCGCCATTACGACTTACCAGTTGCTCTAGTTGACTTTATACATTGGGTACAGGTAAGCACGGGTTGGGGCATAGGTCTTGTTGTCGGTCCAGCCATTGGAGGCTACTTAGCACAGGTACCTATTTGTTCAGAAATGCCCATTTCCAAATACTAATAAATGTACTACCTATTCTAACACACTTGTTTTCTTACTTGCCTGTCAGCCTGCAAAGCAATATCCGAACCTATTTTCTGAGAACTCGATTTTTGGGAGGTAAACTGTAATGTAAATAAGCTTTTATTTAATTCTAATAAGCCAAACTTCATGAAACTAACACTATATGCATTTTTTAGGTTTCCCTATTTGTTGCCGTGCCTTTTTATTTCACTGATCGCCTTTGCTGTTCTAATAAGCTGCATATGGCTACCGGTATGTGACATTCCCACTAATACTGTGCCCTATGCTTTTCCTTTTCCATTAATAGCTTTGCCAGTATAATCTAATGGAATTTCTCTTATTGGTTAACTCTGAGACATCCATTTCTAGTCTCCAACTTGTAGAGGGTTCTTTTAAGTTCTTAATTATAATGTTTGGCAAATTTTCAGCCCGAATTGATATCACGACTTCCATTACTATCCAGATATGAGCCAATAAAAGATAGGACACATGTATTTCCTAATCCCATGCATTGCCTGTTACTGAAAGGGCAGCATTTGTACTTTGGACCAAAACTGAAAAACTGAGAACTGCTGAACAGTTAGAGGGCTTAATTGGGGTCTAACATGATGCGGGAGAAAATAATTATCCATAATATGTAATAAATATATAATGTTTTCTACATTAGGCATAAATTTGGTTATATTTTTTTAGAAAAAGGGAATAAAATTAAATTAAGACAAGCCAAAGGGCAAACAAATGTGTCAACTCTTGAGCTCCTCTAGTCCATTTGCAACTGGTCTCTAATCAGTTATTGCTTGGTTATCTAGATTAATTTTCTTATTGGGGTTATAACATTAATATGTGACTGAACTTTGCTACCAGGAGACACTTCATATGCATAAAAACTTAGAAAGGGAAGTAGAAATGGTTGGTGATTCAAGAGCTGCTCCCCATAGAGAAGTTCCACATTCAGAGAAGAGTCTATACAAGAACTGGCCATTGATGTCTTCTATAATTGCATATTGTGTTTTCACCCTTCATGATACAGCATACAGTGAGGTAACTACTATTCATCTTCCCCTTACGACATACAAACTAATGAATAGATAAGTAACATATATATTTTTTGTATCAGATATTTTCCTTGTGGGCTGTAAGTGAAAAAAAGTATGGCGGACTAAGCTTTTCATCTAAAGATGTTGGCCAAGTTCTTGCAGTTTCAGGTATGGGTTACAACCAGTGTATATAATCTTATTAAACATCTCTTACATATTAACATTTTAATTTATGCAGTTGAGTTCAACTACAAATGCTATAAAATGTGCACCCCAATATTAAGATTGCCTCTAGGATGTTCATATTTATGGAACATTCTGCCATGTAGTGGTGCACTTCGAAACCAGATATAATCAAAAGAAAAAATGTAGATTTCTTTTGGCTCTAAAACATTCAAACAATCCAAAGGGAACCATAAGCTCACGAAACTATTCACTTTTGGACAAATCACTGACTTCAATGCGGTTTTCGCTGATGCGGGTTCACCGATGTGATTGCCACATAGATATGAAGAGCAAGTTCGATAACAATGTGAGGTGAGGGACCAACGATGTGAAAGTATGACAGAGAGAGGAGAAGAGAGAAAAAATATTGGCCCAAGCCGCCTTTCCTTTTTAATTTCATCTTTATTTTTATTTTTGAACTACAATGCCACAGAGCCATATATGGGCTTCAGGAGTCCGTATGCATACAAATCATGTAGGTAACCGGAACCGCTCGAAAACCAGACAAGGGTTCATAAGTGAACTGTTTTGTAAGTTCAGGGTTCATTTCGGGCTGTTTGAAAGTTATAGGACCAAAATGCACTTGAGGCATAGTTAAAGGCCCAAAATGCAGACTTCTTTCTAATCAAAACTAGTTCTAATACTACATGCTACCCATTCTGGAACATTGTTCTCTCATTGTTATACTGGTTAAATTCTAGTAGTAACTATTTGCGATGTATTATGATAATAAAAAACTTTGAATATTAATTTCACATTTGATGTCAGGTGCTGGTCTTCTTTTGTATCAAATATTTGTTTATAGACACGTCCACAAATATCTTGGGTCTATCATTTCATCCCGTATTGCAGCTGTGAGTAACCGAGCTATTTCCCACAAAACTCACATTTCTTATACATATCCTTTTTTTTAACAATTCCACATGTCCATTTCAGGCTCTATCCATACCACTTCTTGCTACTTACCCCTTCATGACACACCTATCAGGGACCAAACTCGGACTAGCCATTTACTTCGCTGCCGTTATAAAGGGCGCTTTTGCCGTAAGTGTCAACAATTCCATCTCATCGTCTCAAACATGACTTTATTTCTTTCAAACAGAATACCATACATGCTGTATCGATTTTGAGCAATAGGATTATACAGATTGAGAAATCCCATAAGGTTTACATTATAATCAAGAATATATACAGAATTGACCATACTAGAAGAAATGCTAACATAGAAGTTTTTTTCTTTTTTATACAGCATTATCATTCTTTCTAACATTACATTTTACATCTCTGAAAATTTTGATCAGACGACTATCTTAACGGGCACTTGTATTCTGCAAAACAGTGCTGTGGTAAGTATCAAGTCAATTTGTGTGACTTTTATATGCTCAATTGCTTCTCAAGTTAGCTAACTCAGTTTACTGAAACGACAGTCACAAAATCAAAGAGGTGCTGCAAATGGCATATCTACGACCGCAATGTCCCTCTTCAAGGCTATTGCTCCAGCAGGAGCAGGCGTTCTGTGAGTATCGTTGTGAACCATCCAAATCTTTTTTGAACACAATCAATATGCTAACATGTAAAAGTCATATAGCATGTGAACCCTACTGAACCTTGATGGAGCTTCTCAAAGAATTAGTTCCTTTAGCAGATTGGACATAATAGTAGACTCTAAAATTTAGTTAAGAATGATAAAGGCCAGAGCTGTGTCTAGTAAAAATAAATAAAGCCCAGAGCTAAATTAAAATCATATGGTCACTAGTAAGCCTACCAGCACCTTCTCGTATACTATTATTACTTGATACTAGGTTCATATGCATATACCATCTATAACATATCATATTTGGAAACTTCAAATGTAGGTTCTCATGGGCCCAAAAGCGCCAACATGCCGCTTTCTTTCCAGGTATGTTTGATAATTTATGGGTTACATTCTTATTTCAGCAACAGCGGTTATTTGTTAAAAAATAAACTTGCCCCGCGCAGTACACGTGTAATTAATCACCATGGGTATGTGCAATTGCAAAAAATAACATATGATCTATTTCTTCAATCATGCAGGGGATCAAATGATATTCCTGATTTTGAATTTAGTCGAAGTAATTGGGCTTGTGCTAACCTTCAAGCCATTCCTAGCAGTTCCAAAGCAATATGATTTCAAGTAGCAGCTGGAACCCCCAAAGCAGTGGAACAATGGCTGGTGTGAAAAATTACAACCATGTTTTAGCTGCAAAAAATGCGTAGAAGTCCCAATCCTCAATCCAGCCCCGTGTTGTGCAGAGAGCCAGTGATTATACTTGTACAGTATTAAAATAAGGAAGGCACTTTTTTTTTGAGGGAAAAATAAGGAAGGCACTTAGTAATACCCTGAACTGTGAGATACTGTGTAAACCTTTCTCCATACAGAGGACTATTTTACGACCCAGCATCATGTGCCCTTGTCTGTTGCAACCATTTCGCTTTCTCCCACTAAGCATAAGCATAAATCGATCGCATTGTCCCTCGTAAGTAAATACGTGAAACCCAAACGCCACCTGCTCATCTTATTTCAACCGTGGCGGAGTTGTGATAATCATGCAAAAAACAAGAACTTCGCATAAGATTACCCAAGTAAACATCCAATGTGGGATGGAAATGGTAATCACCAAACAAGAATGACGAAAAGTAGTATTTTGCAAAACATGTAAGCTCAAGAAAATACCATGAGTGATGAAGGCTTGCACAAATCATCCATGCTTAGCAATACCCATTCTGATGCCTATCAACACCCTTTTCCGCGAAAAGCAAACTACAAAATTGTCTTGTCCTTCAGCTCATCTGGAAGATGCCAAGCCTGGTCCAGGCATGACATCAGCAAAATTAAGTACGAAAACTGCATAGGTGAGAGTTTATGGAAAACTAACAACGTTCAATGTTTCAATTAGTGAAGTATATCACCAACTATCATGTAAGAATGTCTGCAAATGATTAACAGCAACACATGACAAACATCTGACCTCTGAAGTCTGAAACATAGCTGATGGAAGTTCAGAGCTCTATCATTCTGATACACTCTGGGCTTATAATTCAGAAATGACGCTCACTACCAATCATACAACCTCCCGATTGTTAAAGAAACCAATGAATACTATGGAATATCGATACCGCAAAGAAAGCGAGCACATCCAATTTTGTGTCGATCTGAATTTGCCTTAAGTAGTAGGTAAAACAGACATGGCCTTACCTAAAGCTTGTAAATGCTAATAATTTTGAGCATCGAAATGTATTTCCACCATGCGGGGAGAGAGAGAAGCAAGAACATCTTCAGAACTAACCGAGATTTAGTCTCAGAGGTGGTCGCCACTGTTGGGGGAGCCGGAGGTAGGCGGAAGATGGCGGGGCCGGTAGGGAAGGTGCTGCGCGAGCAAGGGTGGGTTGGAGAAATAGCCGCGCCGTTCCTGTTGCAGCAGCAGTCAGCAGGCAGGGGCGCAGACGGCGAGCACTGCAACTCCGGCAATGTCGGGGGGCGAGGTTACCACAAATGCGAGAAGGAGCCCATGTTTCTGACGAGGCTTGCTTGACGGGCCGCGACCTCCTCAGAGCCCACGTGGGAGGCGGCCCGGCCCATCTAAGAGGGTGCTCCCGTCCGTCCGTCCGTCCGTCCGTCCTTCCTCAAAACCCTGGGGATGGAGCTGAGCGGTGCCGCCGCCAATTAATCTGCGCCTCCGTCTCCTCCAACTCCGGCCACCACCGCCTGCAGACCTCAGCCTTAGCGTCCTCCTGATGGGTCGCACGGTCAAGAAGGCCGGCAAGTCCAAGTCGAAGAAGGGCAAGGCACGCGATTCCGCAGCGCCTCTTCTTATTTCCCTTCCCCTTTTCTCACCGATGATGATAAGCTTTCCCTAATATTCGTGTTTTCTTGGGCGGCGTTTGTTTGGTTAGGGAGCGAAGAAGGCTGATGCTTCATCGTCTGCTGCCGCTGCGGTGGCTTCTGGTCCGGCAAAGGTGAGGGACCACTAAATCCTTCGTTTCAATGCTATTTTATTCTTCTTTGATTGATTGATTGATTGATTGGAGCGTATAGATGCCTGCCTGGACGAGTTACTCCTATGATTAAATTGTTTTCTTTCTGTTCTCATGCTAAGGATGCTGCTGAAAACTGTGTATGTGGAATTACATATGTAAATGGTGGGTTTTGTTGTTAGGTGTGGCAACCAGGCGTAGATGCACTGGAGGAGGGAGAGGAGCTCCAGTTTGATCCCGAGGCTTACAACTATCTCCGAGGATTTAGTATTGGCTGGCCTTGCTTGAGGTGAAGCTATATTCTCCTTATCCGCAGGGAGGCATTGTTCGTGTTGTAATTTCAGACTAGGAAATTCTCTCTTCTCAACGGGTTTCACTTTGCTTTGCAGCTTTGATGTTGTGCAAGATCAACTTGGGCTTGTCCGATCAGAGTTCCCACACACATTATATGGCGTTGCTGGAACTCAGGTTGCGTTCTCTCTTTACCCTTTTTAAAATTTACACAGAAAGGACTACTTCATGCTTTGTCTTACCAGCAAACCTGAGATTGCAATTCATTTCTGTTCTGCCACATAGGGATGAGTTTGATCGTCTCAAATGTATTTGTAAGGGCATATTTCATTATCTTGTTTAACTGCTGGATTGCTGGTGCCTATTCATGTATACTTCTCCAGAATGTGCTAGGGTATTTACCGGTCTGCATCAGTTTCGTATTCTGCTATTTTAGATGGAACTTCATATACAATTGCTAATGTTTATTAGTACAGATGAACCATGCCAGAAATTTAGTGCGGGTGCTTGCTCCCATTTAGGGCCAGTTCTTTTAGGCGATTCTCCCAGAATCGTCCCCCTCCCCAGCTTCTCTCAGAATCGTCACTTCATATTTTTTTTACAATCCTAGCTAATTAGACCTTAACTAGATAGGATTGTAAAAAATATATATAGTGGCGATTCTGGGAGAAGCTAGGGAGGGGGGCGATTCTCGGAGAATCGCCTAAAAGAACTGGCCCTTATAGCATGATTATTGCTTTGGTGCGTGTTTCATTGTTATTGGTGTTATTACAGCTACTATATGTAAGGCTCGGCCAAGCTATGATTGCTTGCAACCGAGCTCGTCTGGGTATTGTTAAGCTTTAAGAATGAGACTCAGCTAATGGGGATTTTTGTGCTCCAAGAAATAATGTTTATATTGGTGGAATCTCAAGTAATTAGTGCATGAAAGAAAGTTTTGATACTTGTTTACCATTTACTAGCTGAACTGCCAAAGGTTTCCCAAATGTCTTATATTTAGGAATGGAGGTAGTATGTTTCATTTATACGTTTCCAACAAATGCGTTTCCACACAGTTCATCTATCTAAGTTAAGGGCTGTGCTTCATCCTTTACAGGCTGAAAAGGCTCCATGGAATTATATTGGCGTATTCAAGCTTTCCAACATAAACGGGAAGAAGCGGGAACCTATACCATCTTCAAAAGTTGATGCTGACAGTGATATGGATAGTGACAGCAGCAGTGATGAAGAAGAAGAGGAGGAAACTAATGAGGATATAAAGCCCATCCTACATGTATGTTTTTTCTCTAAATGCACAACTTCATATTTTTCGTTGACATCAATTATTTCACACTTCTGCTGCATTGGTACAAACCTTCTGTTGCTAATAGGTCAATTTTGTATGTACCAGCTAAAAAAGGTGGCCCATGCTGGGTGTGTAAACAGGATACGCTCAATGACTCAACAACCACACATATGTGCTACATGGGGAGACACAGGTCATGTTCAGGTAATTCTTTTTGGCTCTCATTTCTCTTTATTTACTCCCGTGGCTGGCCCACTCAACATTTGGTTAATCTCTGCCGCATCTTCCCAGGAACAGATAGAATAATCTGTGCATAATATTTGTTAGGAATAAAGGGCTCCACACCCCAATTCCATCATTTACATATCATATTTCGTTCTTAGGAACTTGTAAGGAACATAATGTATTGAACTGACTACTTTGTGTGTAATATGCAGGTTTGGGACTTCAAATCCTTCCTTAACTCAGTAGCAGATTCAGGGCCAGTTGCACACAAAGAAGATGACATAATCCATAGTCATGTACCTTTGAAAATATTCAATGGCCATAAAGATGAAGGATATGCAATTGATTGGAGTCCACTTGTTACTGGAAGACTTGTTTCTGGTATGTAATAGATCTATTACATGTTACAATGCTTTATCTCAGATATGTTCTCTCGTGATCTCTCTGTCATGTATTCATAGATCAGCGTTTTCATTTAATTTGGTATACATTCATTGGCTTAGACCAGTTTAATGTTTTTTCCACACAGGTGATTGCAACAGTTGCATTCATCTCTGGGAACCATCTTCGAGCACTTGGGACGTAGATACAAAACCATTTGTTGGACACTCCGCAAGCGTTGAAGATCTACAGGCATGCCACTGAATGATGTATCATATATCTACTCCTATGTCCTCTGGATATGTTGATTATCTAAAAATTATTTGATTATATTCTTGCAGTGGAGTCCCACAGAAGGCGACGTATTTGCCTCTTGTTCAGTGGATGGAAAGATATGTATTTGGGATGTTAGGACAGAGAAGAAACCCTGTATGTCTATTAAGGCTCACAATGCTGATGTTAACGTTATCTCCTGGAATCGGTATATTTACTAGGTTTTTTTATTCATGAGCACTACTATTTCTTCTGTATACCGTTGTATTTATGTTGTGACCTCCATTATCAGGCTAGCTAGCTGTATGATAGCTTCAGGATGTGATGATGGCAGTTTCTCAATTCGTGATCTTAGATTTATAAAGGTACTTTCGTCTTGACAAAGTACATTTTTCTATGCTCGTCAGTTGCATACTACCCACTTCAAAGGGGTGTTTTCCTCTGGTTTGTGTTTTTCTGATTTGTACTTTAGGCTTCTGTTTGCCTGCCTATGTACTCTATATTGAGAAAGAAAAGTATCAAGTGAACGGGTATTTTGAAGATAATACAAGACGAATAAGACTTCTGTTGATGAAAATTTGGCATGTTATTGCTAGTAGAATTGTTAATTTGATACTCCCTCCGTCCCATAATGTAAAGACATTTTTTGACATGTCGAAAAATGTCTTACATTATGGGACGGAGGGAGTATGTGTTGTTACATGTTATTTTGTTAAGCTGGTAGTATATATAGTGCACACTTCTGCCAACATCACTGCAGTTACACTACCACAATCAGTATGTTGCTTTGCCAATTTTGTTTAAAATATATTTTCCTATGTATGATATGAACTATTGTTTCTTTTCTTATAATTATGCACAATCAGTATGTTGCTTTTCTTATATTCACGTCAACTCTCTGTTCACTGTGCTTTCTGTGTATTGGCAGGATGATGGCGCAGTGGTAGCGCATTTCGAGTACCACAAGCACCCGATTACATCTGTGGAATGGAGTCCACATGAAGCATCAACTTTGGCTGTATCATCTGCTGATCATCAACTCACGTACCTGTCCCTCCCATTAATTTTTTTTTTGTTTAAGTGCTGCTATCCTACGACATTTTGAATTCTCTTGCTGTAACATGCTGGATTGTTTGTCTTCAGAATTTGGGATCTTTCATTGGAAAAAGATGCAGAAGAGGAAGCTGAATTCAGAGCAAAGATGAAAGAGCAGGCAAATGCTCCCGAAGATTTGCCCCCACAACTTCTCTTTGTTCACCAGGTACTTGATCAAATTTCCCCTGAAGATGGCTTCAATTTCTGTTGTTTTGCATGTGTCGCGGCCAAAGCAACATCTGTAACCAGCTGTAAAGAAGCAAGTAGACATGTGATGATTTTGTGAATGTGCAGGGCCAGAAAGATTTGAAAGAATTGCACTGGCACCCACAGATACCTGGAATGATCGTGTCGACGGCAGCCGATGGCTTCAACGTGCTGATGCCCAGCAACATAGACACAACCATAGCTGGGGCCGACAAACCTAGTTTAGCGCCACTTGGCTAATTCAAGGCTTTTGAAATATCTGAATATCCTCCTAGGCTAAGAGCAATACTGCGAGTATCTATCTGTTTTCAGTATCATGTATTTTATGTTTCTCAACCATCTCAGTTTCATGTAATAGATAGTGGACAATTAGTCATCCTGGATGATACTCACCAAATTACCTGATCCAGATGCTCTACTTTTGACGCCGAAGAATTTAGCTCATATTTGAGCCTTGTTAGGGCAACTCCAAATAGCCAGCAATTGTTCCGACTGGTTTGGACGTGCAAAATTCCATAAATCAGAACCAAAGTGGGGGAGGGTTTGGGGGAGTCTGGACGTCTGCCATGTTAGACTCCACACCCGACACACACAAAAGCCCCATGACACCCTTGACACACTCAAAAGCCCCACTCATGGTGTTAGGCCAAAAACCATGTCCTGCAATTGCTTGGTCAAAACACCATAGTAGAATATTTTGACGCTGTCGTTCTTGACTTTGAAGTAGACACGATGGATTCGTACTACAACATGGAGGATGAATGTGTTAGCGCTTGGCGTCCTCACCTCACCCTATTGAGGCGTTGTCGTGGAGCCCCAGTCCCTTTTGGTTGCAGCTATCCAACGGCTTCAAGCATGCCTTCCTGGCGTATAGCGTCCTCGACTCTGTCACAGGGTGGCCCTGATGATCTCTTGTATTTTATGTCCTTGCTATCTCCTGGCAGGAGCGACTCTCCACGGTTTGGCGCGAGGGGACAATTTCAACGGTGTGACTTGTCCTCCTCCAGACTCGAGAGATGGCTTGGTGTGTTCGATACTGCGGTGTGAGGTGGTTTCTCAAGGCTGCGCGGTTTCGGTTATGTTCGGTAGTTTTGTTTGTGTCATGTTATGTGTGACGCTCGATGTTGGGTTAGTACCACTTAGGGCATGAGCAATGGTAGCACTAGAATGGTGTGGTTTCAAGTTATCCATATAGTTAAAGTTAAATGAAGCTATTGGTTTGTACCACACTCATCTAATGCAAGCTACTCCCTGTGATATCATCATATTTTGCTCCTTTTGTCTTTACCCTCTCTTCCAGCACCTGCCATGTCAGCGTCCCTAGCTCCAGCCAGGCACATGACAAGGAGGCCCCAACCGGCAGCGACCCAGCCGCTGCCCAAAGGCCCGCCAGGACGAAGAAGCCCACCTCGCTCGTCACCGGCCCACAGTGGACAAAGTGAGCCCAGCAACCACTGTACTTAAGCCAGCCCGAGCGAAGACCCGGGCATCCAGTGGATCACGAAACCGGCGGCGGCACGAACCCTAGTTCATCTTTCTCTCCCGTTCCTCTCCCCAAATTCGTGTACTCTGCTTGTAATCGCCACAATACTACCGAGCAATATAACACTACCCTTACATGCCACCTCCCCTTCCTGTGAGAAATCCTTCTCTCTCTTACCTTTTTCAGCCGGGGATGCAGCCTCCTCTGCAGGATCCCACTTTGGTTTTGAGGCTATAACTTTTATGCCAACGCATCATCCGAGCCGAGTTGGCACATGTGGCATCACCCTTGAGGCAGCGCATTGGCCATGCCCTTATGTCACTTGCTCGAACACCGGTTTATTTTTATTTTGACCGGCCGGGTGGTTGTACGAGGATTTTCTTAGTTGGACCAAAGCCTGTTTCTTGGTTTTGAAACATTTCGGCCGTTTTATAAGACGTCGTACAAATATACAGTCCCTGCACCTGGATGCACCGGATTTCATGTCGGCCTTCCGATCGATGAAAGGCATCTGGGCAGAGCAACCTTTCCAAGCGCGTCCTTCCTTTATCCTCGCCCACGCAACAACCAAGAACAGCGCGCGGATTACGAGGCGGGAGATTTGGCGGCAAATCGCCGCACGAGTTCATCCATCTCCGCCCCGTAAAAAATTCTGGGTTAAGCTGAATGAATGGATGAGCTGTCCAAGGAGCAGATCGACGAGTTCCGGGCGGCCTTCAGCCTCTTCGACAAGGATGGCGACGGTGATTCCTTCTTACTCCATTCGATCGCCATTGGCACGCATCGCTCGATTCGATTTGACCGCCATTGGCACGCACGCAACAATCCGGTTCGAGATTTGATTCCGCGCGCGAAAACCTACAGGGACGATCACGGCCAAGGAGCTGGGCACGGTGATGCGGTCGCTGGGGCAGCGCCCGTCGGAGGAGGAGCTGCGGGAGATGATCGCGGAGGTGGACACCGACGGCAACGGCGTCGTGGATTTCTCCGAGTTCCTGACCCTCCTCGACCGCAAGATGCACGGCGCCGGCGCCGAGGACGAGCTCCGCGAGGCCTTCCACGTCTTCGACCAGGACAAGGACGGCTTCATCTCGCTCGACGAGTTCCGGCACGTCATGGTCAAACTCGGCGAGCGCCTCTCCGACGAAGAGCTCAAGGAGATGCTCCGCGAGGCCGACCTCGACGGCGACGGGCAGATCAACTACTCCGAGTTCGCCAGGGTCATGATGGCCAAGTCAGTGCCATTCCGTCTCATCTTCTCACGGCAAATCTGCAATGAGATGTTCTTCAATTTTTTCCCGGCCTAATTCAATGAATGAATCAATCAATCTGCAGGATGGACACGACGGGATCAAAACCATCGGCGCCGCCGCTCTTCAAGAATGGACTCCGGGTCTGCCGCTACCTTCTGGCCTTCCGGATCATGGAGATCGGCCGGAGTATTAAACGAGGGTACACTCCACCATGCAACTTGCGTTAACTAGTCTTCATAGGCAAAACCTTCTTCATCTTTCTCCCATCTTTTGCACTTGCAACTTGCAAGGCAGCATCTTTAACCGAAATCACGATTTTTTTTTTTGAAAAGGCACCGAAACCACGATGAGCATGAACCCAATCAATATATGATACTCCCTCCGTCCGGAAATACTTGTCATTGAAATGGATGTATCTAGATGTATTTTAGTTCTAGATACATCCATTTTCATCCATTTTGATGACAAGTATTTCCAGACGGAGGGAGTACTACTGTGCTAGAATGGTATGTGTTTCAATCTCACAGTGCATGTTGCTCGTGTCATGTGCAAATGGCAGACGGCGGAAGTCACAGCAAAACAGTCGTGAGATGGTACCAGAGAAGAGCGGCGGCGATGCCGATCCCCCGCCGGACCAAGGAAACAAGGACAAGGACAAACGAGGAAGCTGCATCCCCTCATGTATCATCCTCTGAAAATTCAGGTTTTCTGTTTGACCCTTCAGTTCTGATTTACAGCTGAAGGAACAAGTGTACGTAACAAGGCAAAAACAAGAAATTAACTTCATGGTCTCACAATTTACAATGGGAACGAAATGATGACCGGCCGATGTGAGTTTACAAGCATATTCGGCTAAATGTTTGCGAGTTCCTGATTGCATTGTTGTTCCAAAGTGAACTTGATACGGCTTGTGAAAACCCACATGCCTAATATACAGCAAAACCTACTTGAATGTGCTTGACTTAAACTGTTCCAACAAGTCTCTCAAAATGCAGCATATACAACACCAGTGGAGGACAGGCACGGCTGACAACAGGGCTATCCACCTGTACTTACAAAATGCGGTGAACAATTTATCTTGATCCAGCTCCTGAGAATGGATCAACTCAGGAAGAATGGGATGCTAATAGTTTACCCATCCCCCCTTCTCCCAAGCTGCTGCTAGGAAGGTTGGATCTGAAGATCGTCGGATTTCCATACAACGTCCTTCAAGGTGTTTGAAAGGTTCTTGTAGAACTGCACCACAATATTAAGGTTTATGTATTTCAGTACAAATTGGCGAGGGAAAGGCGAAAAAGGATCAACCGCAATTTACAATCCCGGTAACCCGTCGAGTCCAGATTACTGAGGTCAGAGAAGCAGGAATTGGTGCACCTCTCAGTTGACAGACTCCACTTCCAAATCATAATTGCATGATAATTTACCTTGTGAAATTCTAGAGTGTCGCCTTTTGCTTTGCGAACTTCAACCATATGAAGAGAAGGCCCGACTCGCAGTATCTAAATGATATTGCACAGATAAAGTTAGACTGAAGAAGTTAACTTGTAAGTGGATTCAGTTCAGCATATTCTCCGTATTACCTCGGTAGCAACATTGAGTTTCCCCTTCCTTCCTGCTTTTACCTTCTCTAGTCTCAGCTGATCAAACAAACAAGGGGAAAATATATACTTAAAGCTCATATACAATATCAATACATCTTTTAAGGAAAATAATCGTGTGGACAGCTATTAAACCAAGCTTTGCGTGGCAGACCTTGTAATTTTTCTTGTGAATATCAAATCCTAGAGGCTTTGCAGCTTCTTCGATCTTGCGGAGAATTTCTTTAGGCGAGCTTTTAGATGTAAACCTTGTTTCTCTTTTAAATTCCTGTCGATATAGTTATTCGATGTTAGAGTATAGAAGAATGAAGTTTCGAAATCATAAATGCGTAACAGAAAATGTGCATAAAGCTCTAAGTGAAAAAAAAAGGGTCTGAAGATCTTATATTTACATAGGCATATAAATTTAACTGCTGGCTTTCATCATTCAATGTAACTGAGATATCGAAATCAAGTGCATATTTCAGACATGATTTGGGCTATATCAGCAATACTATAAAACCATCGTGAGTTAAGTCATCGCGCATCGCAATTTCCTAAATTTTACGTTGTTATTAGGATGTTGTCTTACTTGCTCAGAGTCGAATAAATTTCCAAGATTAAGGCCTGCTGACATTGAAATCAGTTCAAATGCATTCAGAGCTACTGGTTCTTCTTCTTTCTTTTCTGTTACATGGTGCTCCTGAAGGAAGTCAAACCAGAGTTATAAAACTGGTTAGTAATACCGAACCCACGAGAGATCTTCTGCATTTGGTAGAAACAGAAATGCAAGAGCTTGCATATAGCCATGGGCTTACTTCTGAATCATTGAAGACAGCATCCACATCGTCCAGTGTTGTGTCATACTTCTCATCAAACTCCGCACGCTTGTAACCTTTCTTGAACCACTCATCCTCTAACATTTCTTGAACTGTTATTCTCTGCCACAATTTGTCAAGACATTAGCTTGATGTTATGGAGCAAGATGTGGGATTATTAGCCCCTGATTGAACACCATCTCTGGTGTGTTTATTAGTAAGCACAAAAGAACTTGGAATATTGATAGGCTGATCAATGGAACTGACAGCATGTTATCTACAACCCTACTGGATGCATTGCGTGAGGAGATTTTCCTATCTAAAGTATTGGTTCAATGAGCTCTTGTGTTCTACCATACCGTCATCGGATTTGGATCAAGGATTCTTGTTAACAACCTCTTGGCAGGAAAAGACGTCCAAGGCGGAAACGTAAACTCTGCATCTGATATCTGCAAGGAATAACAGAGAAAAATCAAATCAGCATGAACAAGCAAGATCGTAACAGTAAACCAAAAGAAGTACAACGCTCACTTTCTTATACAAGGCCATAAGATTAGAGTCCTCAAAAGGCAAATACCCTGCTAGCAGAACAAACAGAATTACTCCACATGACCACAAATCTGCCATTGCGCCATCATAGCCTTGATCTTCGAGGACCTGTAGGTAGTTGCAATATTTTAAATATTACTAGTGGTACTTGGTTAGAAATTAATGTCAAGAACTATTGGCGGTTCAGGTTCTACAAATTTCTGAAATTACCTCCGGTGCAACATAATTTGGAGTGCCGCAGGTCGTGTGCAGTAATCCATCATCCTGAACAACAATAGATAATTAAATATTCCAAAATATATCGGAAGAATGAATATGTGGGAGTGTTTGAACATCAAAGGAACATGATTATCTGTTAATACAGAAAAGTGTGAACTCTGAAAACTTCCATGATAACTTAGGAGTGCATGAAGCTATATAATAAACCCGTACCTTGAGCTGCTGAGATAGCGCGCTCAGCCCAAAATCAGACACCTTCAGATTTCCACATGAATCAAGTAATAGATTTTCTGGCTGCAAGTAGTTTGGTTTAGATAGATTATGTGAGTACATTTGGCATTGACAGGACAAACAGGCAGCAGAGATGGAGAGGAGCTCACTTTTAAATCACGGTGGTACACCCCCCTGCTATGGCAATAATCAACCGCATTAATCAACTGTTGGAAGTATCTCCTTGCCTCATCTTCCCTCATTCTGCCATGGTTAACCTTTACGACAAGGGACGCGATAACCGTCAGCACATAACTAACAACGGTATGCTGTAATCCTGTGTGTGCTGAAGATAAGCAAGCCGCATCAGCGCATAAGCAGGAAACATAGGTTGTAGCACATGACTTACAATTGTGTCAAAGAGCTCGCCGCCGGTGACGTATTCCAGAACAATGTAGATCTTGGTTTTGCTTCCCATCACCTGGAAAATTGAAGAGAAGATCAATTAATTTGATAATAATATTAGCAGTTTCCCCTGATGAGATTAAAACAGACGTGTCAAATAATTGCGCCCAATATTTGTGACAACAGCTTTATGGTTGAGGTGCATGATTGGAAAGAGGCAGCTGGCTTTGAGTAGTATTGTGGCATGGACCCCAGACATGATGCACTTTTCTGAACAATATTACAGGATTAACCTGAGCATCGAAAACAAGATAGAAATGGTGATTTCTTGAGATACCTCGTGTATGCAGACAACATTGGGATGCTTAATCAACTTCATCGTTGCAATTTCCCGCTTGATCTGCGATTCCACCACAGGGTTTTACTCATCATCAGCAAAAAAAAAAAAAGAAAGAAAAAAAAAGATGAGGCAGGAGGACCCATCGTAATCCAGTGGATATGAAATATGACCAGAAACAAGAAATGATGATTGAGGAGCATGACAAGGTTAAATTAGAGGGTGGGCGTTGGAGAGTGACCTGCTCGACCATCTTGTGCTTGAGAAGCTTCTCCTTGTCCAAGATCTTGATGGCAACGGGGTCCCCGGTCTCGGTGTTCCTGGCGAACCTGACCTTGGCGAAGGTGCCCTCGCCGATGGTCCGCCCTAGCTCATACTTGCCCACACGCCTCTTCACCTTGGTTGTACTCATCCCCTGCCTGCCTGCCTGCCTTATCCCCCTCTGCCTCTGGAAACCTCCCTCTGCAAACCTCAGGTCAGGCGTGTGGCTCCGTTTCCTTTCCGCGCGCCGCCAATTTGTTTCACTGTCCCGCGTGGAAAATCTACAGTTGAGACATGGAAAAGATGACGACGGCACTACAGAAAAACACAGTTATCATCTTGTGGCACTAGAGAGAATGGACCCATGGCCATGGAAAATTTTGAAATGCTGTTGAGCAGTCAGTTATGGAGGAGCGAGGAACGAGCAGACCATGCATTAACTTGTGTACGCAAAACTGCAGTTGGCACCTGTGCATTACTATGTTTACATACATGCAGCTCTCCTGACCTGCATGGTTCGAAAGAAAGAAGAAGGAAACACCACCTACATACCCTGCCCCTGAACTGAACCCATAAATAAGTTGTGTGAATATAAGTCAATCAGTACACTAGTGGAGTTGTTTAGTAGAGAAAATCCTCAAGGAAATCCCCTAAGGGCCAAGTTAATTAAACTGGAGGTCAAAAGGAATAAGACCGCCGTGTGTTTTGGATCTGGACTGGACAGGATGTCTGTTGTGAATGAAACTGGGCACGCACGAGGGGGGGCTGCAAACACACCAATTTTCTGAAAGAAAGAAAGAATGTAGAATTTTGAATATTCGCAGGGCGTGGCATATTCCACACCCACCCACCAAAGGAAGGAAGATGAACTGGTCAGAATTCTCAAGCACCAAGCCCAGATTCTTCTTGCTTTTTTTTGGAAAAAGAAACTTTGGAAGATTTGCCAAGAGCAACAAGGTAACCCACCCTAGGCCCTATAGCTCCATCCCATCAAGAAATTCTTCCTATGCAAAGAATGGCACCAAGTTTGTGCATCTGAGGGGAGCTAATAGTCGCCAAGGCTCAAGTTCAGTTAGTTAGGCGGGACGGCGGAAGCCAAAATTGAGCTCTCTGCTCACATCAAAACACTCAGTGGTGGAACCATAATTCACAAGGAAGAAAGAGTAGAAAGCAAATTGAGAAGTGGAAGTAGAGAGGAGAGGAGATGAAGGCCGGAGAACTTACAGGTGAGGTGGGTTCTGCTGGCTGCTATGTGATGCAAGTGGCAAGAAATGGCTGTCTGTGATCAGGAGGGAAGGGGGCTCGGGGGGAGGAGAGGAGGGAAGCTTTAGCTACTGTAATAAATAGGAGTGAGCGAGAGGAGGAGGTTGAAGTTGGAATTGCAAGTTTGGAACGGCTCAGCTGAGCAGAGAAGAAGACGACGACACAGACATGACGGTGGCCTTTAAGAAAGGAGCAGCCGGGGCAGTTGTTGCAGAGAGCGGGCCCCACGGCAACTCGGACAGCGGCAGTAGGGTGCGTGCGGAGTCACACACCACACAACAACACACCATGAGTGTGCATGATTGATCCCGGATTTCGGATCTGGACCCCTCCTCCTTAATTCGCCACAGGTGAATTCGGTGGGTGTCCAATTATTACGAGTCCACGATATCCACTACTACTACCCGACTCCGTTGCACATTGTGTTTTCAAACAAAGAAAAACTACGTTGCAAATTGCATTTATGAAAATTTTGAAACATGCTATAAAAGTGTACTAAACTCGAACCCAATCTAAAGGTAGAAAAAAAATCTTGCCTTTTCTTTTATAATGGGAGAACTTGTTGCACATCTCCATTACAAAATTATATAATATAAACGATGTGGTACATTATATCTCCTTCATCATGCTTGATAGTAGCACAAAGTTTCAAAATTAACAAAGTCACTGCATACATCTAGCACAGGGACAAGCGCTCTTGATTGAGGTGATCGCGATTCCGCTCGCACAACCACATCGGCCGCTCATCCGCCGTGGATCCCCTTGAGGGTGTTCTGCTGTCCGTGCAACTTGCCCAAATCTACCACACGGTGAGTCGGCGAGCGATGATGGAGCGGCAACCGCTCTCGACTCGGCCTGCTCAGATCTAGGCGGAGGACGGAGGAGCGAGAGGCCAAGAGGATTCAGGATCTACCGTTCGAGGTACTTGGCTGGATCTAGGTTGAGGAGCAGAGGAGGATGTTAGCGGTAGCCTCGCCGTCGTTCGAGCAGATTCTGGCTTGGGCGATGGCAGAGGTTGTCTCAGGGAATCCCCCCCCCCACACACAGAGAGAGAGAGAGAGAGAGAGAGTGGACGGACTTAAAATCAAAGGAGACGCCAACATGATTGTTGGCGACGAGAAGGGGAGAATCTGGTTGCAATTCTAGCGGCGCGGCTCTCCAATCAAAGGGGTAGCTCCATCAAATACCACCGCATTTCGGTGCTTCCACAATTTGCCACATGATGAGAAGTAGCAAGGTGTGTATGTCCTTCATGCTACAATCTTGTACCATAAGGGATGCAGTCCATGGCAATAGTGTATCAATTGATGGTGCCCAATGAGCCCTTCCCCAAGCGCTCAGGATGAAATGTCACACCGATCTCGCGAAAAAGCAGGACATTCGACACCAGGATGTGATCGGTAGTTTCTTGCTCCTGGTCGCAGAGGGGACATGCCAACCTGATGCAGTAATCCATGCAGAGCAAGTCTATTTGATGTCCACGCCTATTCTTCATGGCTAGCCAGGCGAAGAATTTACACCTTAGTGGCGCACAACTTCACCATATTACAGTGGCAGCAAGATTGTGCTCTGGCCAAAGAAGCAAGACGCATAGGCTGAGCATGTCGAGTATTGCCCCGACGGCTCCTAGGCCCATCTCACATGGTCTTCCATGCCTTCCGGGAGATCAACCATCGATATGATGTCCCATAGCTGAAAGTATTCATGTATCTCGTCCGTATTCAGATCTAGGCCTACATTTTGGGGCCACACTTCATCAAGTGCACTGTTCTACTTCGCATGGCAACCGGTCGTATACGGTCATATATGTGTGGTGCAATGTCATGAACCCTCATGCCTTATAACCATCTGTCCTCCCAAAATAAAGAGGTCCTACCGTCTCCAGCATCCACAAAGACAGCAGCCTTATATACCGCGTGCGACTTGGATGGAACCTGGATGTTAAACTCAGCCCAAGGCTTTGAGCTAGCCACATGATTTAGCCAAAGCCATCTTGCACGTAGGGCAAAATTTAACCATCTCAAGTTTGGAATTCCGAAGTCTCCAGCCCACTTGGACATGCAACATCCCAAGCCACCAAACATTGTCCACCCTTCGCGTCTGCATGACCAACCCACAAGAATCCACGGCAGATCTTAATGAGGCTGACAATCACCTTGGGTGGTACATCAAAGCCATCATCCTGTGAATCAACATGGCACACAAAATGGATATAACAAGAATAAGCCGACCTGATTTATCCATAGTAGATGCCTTCCAAGTTAGGAGCTTGCTTGTCGTATTGTCCACAGTTCCCTAAAATTGTGTTATTGCGGATTTCCTGATGGTTAATGGCAACCCAAGGTACTTGCATGTGAATCCCCCAACTGGGCATCCCTATGCCTATTCTGATTAGCTCCACTTGAGCATGAACGCGTCGAATAGGTACGGCGAAAAGCACTTGAGTGGGTTGATCCGCATCCCGAAGCTTCACTGAAGTCATGTAGTATGGCAGAGCAAACTCTGATGTCCATCCGAGGGATTCATAAACAACATGACATCATCCATGAATATTGAGACCAAGTGGGAGAGACCTATCTTCCCAGGGGTGTGAGCAACTCGTTTCGCGCCACAAATCGGACATGTGATGAAACGCTTCCATGAGAAGAACGAATAACATGGGTGAGAGTGGATCTCCTTGCCTTAAACCCCTCGCGCTAGAAAGTGTGGATATGGGTGTGCCATTAACAAGGACATGCGTGGTTGCCATTGATAAGAGGCCACAAATCCACATCAACAAAGTCCCGCCAAAAGCCCATCTTGTGTAAACCTTGCAAGAGGAAAGAACAATCCACCGCCTCGAAGGCTTTTGATATGCCTGGCTTAACTAGAGAAGCTTGATGAAGCTATGTACCTAGGGTAGGGTCATGGACCTGTCTAAATTACCCTACCCAAGGACATCTCTAGAAGAAACTACCTGTCAGTCGACCCAGAGGTGATCCACTCGACAGACTCTGGGACACTCGACCGTGAAGATAACCACTCGACCATGGAGCTAACCACTCGACGGCCAGGAGATCTAAAGTCACTCTGCACGCAATGGTCTGTCATTAAGTAGCTTTTATGGTCTTCATAGCACTTTATGTGGGCGTTACCAGTAACCCCCGGTCTTAATGTACTTTAAACCCTGCATAACTGAGGGCTGGAGGGGTCTGGCAAACTCTATATAAGCCACCCCCTCCTTAGTGTAAAGGGTTCGCACCCCTGTAACTCACACGCATATAATCCAGTCGACCGCCTCCGGGCTCCGAGACGTAGGGCTGTTACTTCCTCCGAGAAGGGTCTGAACTCGTAAAACTCTAGCATGTACAACTACTCCATTGCTAGGATCTTGCCTCTCCCTTAGTACCCCCCTACACTACTGTCAGACTTAGAACCACGACAGTTGGCGCCCACCGTGGGGCAGGTGTCTTAGCGACTTATTGGAGAAGTTCCAAATTTTTCCGATCTCCTTCATCATGGTTTCAGGCGGAGTTTTGGTTGAGGGACGCGAGATCCATCTCGGCGCGCTCACGTTCGTCACCGACGACTCTGCCTGGCTTCAGGAGGCTCCGCTCGACGTCGACGCGCTCCCAGTCCATGGAGCGACGCACTTTTGTGCGTGCGTCCGCGGCGTCCTCCTGCGGCAACCGTCGAGCCAGCATCGACCGGTTTTTGTGTCATCCTCCCTCCCAGCTTCCCGCCGGCGCAAGCGCTCCGGTGGGTCGAGGCTTCAGCGGTGGGTGAGGCATGCGGTGGCTCGCCAGTCGACCACCGCCCAAGTCGCGGCAATCGAGACCGACGAATCTCTCTACGGTCTGTTTCGAACTATCGACTGGCTCCGCAGAGACTGCATCTGAGTGCGACAACAGTGATCTAGCAACGGAGGTCATGATGGTCAATGGGCCACACGGCCCCCCCGGCTTTCCCGGTGCCGAGGAAGGTGATGACGGAGGCGATCCGTCGCACGCCCATGAGGCATACCTCCCCGAGCCCCTCAATTCGCTGTAGAGGGAAGAACTTCGCCGCCGGAACATGGATGCACTTCACACTCCTATCGTTGGAGAAACCCCTGAGGCTCGCGCCTTAGAGGACGCGCGCTTGTCCAACCTGGGTGAGCGCACTCGACTAGAGAACCTTCAGCGAGCACTCGACGAGCGTGCGCGCCAACGGGTCCCGGACTCCTGTCGACGTCAGCTCTTTCCACCTCCGACACATGTATATCGAACTCCGATTCAGAATTTAGCAGCTGTAGCCCGTATAGCAGAATCAATTCAGCCTTCCCAGTCAGAGGCTGGCAGAGGCTTGATGCAGATCGGAGATTTGCTCTGGGCAGCAGGAGATCAAAATTCAGCTGTATCACAATCGCGGAACATGATTCACATCAAATCCGTGGCTACGAATACGGTCCAGTCGGCTCATAGCCCCAGATCGCCCCCGAGGCGTGAAAGGCGTGGAGACCGGCACGACCAGTACAGGAACCGTGAGCAGTATGATCACCAATTCGACCACGATGATCGACGTCGAGTGCCCACCCCTCCCCCAAGGGGTGGATCCTACGCACCTCAACAACAGGATAATAGACGCCAGCACAGTGGCGAGCGAAGAATTCCAGTCGACCCCAGGAACCAAGCTTTGATGCGAGATCCATCATCGTTCAAGGTCTGATCGACCGAAACAGAGCTCATAGAGAGGGTCACGACAGAGATGTACCCACCAGCAGCCGAGTGCATGTCTCCGGACCAGAGTGTTTCAGCAGAGCCATCAGGGCCGCAGTGATTCCTCCCAACTTTAGGTTGGCGACTGGAGGCAGTAAGTTCAATGGTGAGTCTAAGCCCGATACTTGGCTTGAGGACTACCGAGTGGCTGTCCAGATCGGCGGCGGAAATGACGAGGTGGCCATGAAACATCTGCCTCTTATGTTGGAGGGATCAGCCAGGGCATGGCTGAATCAGTTGGCACCCAGCAGCATCTACACATGGGAAGATCTCTCCCGAGTGTTTGTCAGAACGTTTGAAGGAACATGCAAGCCACCAGCAGGACTGACAGAGCTGCAATCTTGTGTGCAGAAGTCGAATGAGACTTTGAGGGATTACATCCAGAGATGTATCACATTACATCACACGGTAGAGAATGTATCTGATCACCAGGCAGTCTGCGCCTTCAAGGAAGGCGTTAAGTACAGAGAGCTAAGCCTGAAATTCGGTAGAACCGGAGACATGTCTCTGAGTCTAATGATGGAGATAACCACCAAATATGCCAACGGTGAGGAAGAGGATCGGCTCCGGAGTGGCAAGCATAAGTCAGTCACCCAGGAAACCGGAGGAGGGAACTCCAGTCGGAAGCAAAAGCGGAAAGCCGAGCCAGCTGCTCCTGGAGAAGCCTTGGCCGTGACTCAAGGAAAGTTCAAAGGAAAGCCCAAAGGGCCTCGGAACCCCAAGAAAGTGAAGGATAAATAGGGAAATGACGTGATGGATTTACCGTGTTACATCCACATGAAGAAAGATGAAGAGGGTAATTTCATTTACCCGAAGCATACCACTCGACAATGTCGACTCCTGATACAGCAGTTCCAGGGGAAACAGTCCAAGGATAAGGAAAAAGAGTCGGACAAAGTTGAGGACAAGGGGGATAGTGATGAAGAATATCCTCAGGTCAATTCCACTTTGGTGATTTTTGCTGACGTTGATAGCAAAAGTCGACTGAAAGTTATAAACCGAGAGGTGAATATGGTCACTCCGGCGACACCCAATTATCTGAAGTGGTCTCAGACAGCCATCACATTCGACCAGTCTGATCACCCGACGCACATAGCCACCCCTGGGAGGCAAGCTCCGGTGGTCGACCCAGTCATCGAAGGCACTCGACTGACTAAAGTGTTGATGGATGGCGGCAGTAGTTTGAATATACTCTACGCTGAGACGCTGAAAGGGATGGGCATTCCGATGTCCAGACTCAGCGCAAGCAACATGAGTTTCTATGGAGTCATTCCTGGCAAGAAGGCCGCGTCACTCAGCCAGATTGCTCTCGATGTTGTTTTTGGTGGTTCCAAAAACTTTCGCAAAGAAAAGTTGACATTTGAGGTTGTGGATTTCCAAAGTGCCTATCACGCCATTTTGGGTAGGCCAGCTTATGCACGTTTTATGGCTCAACCATGTTACGTGTACCTCAAATTGAAGATGCCTGGCCCTAAAGGCATGATCACTGTTACTGGTAATCGCAAGAAGGCGGAAGAGTGCTTTCAGAAAGGCTCAAAGATCGCCGATGCTCAGATGGTGGCAGAAGAGTGGCAGGAACACCAGAGAAATGCAGACCCGAGTGATTTGTTGCGAGCCAAGAAGCCCGCTACGGAATCAGCGTTTTAGTCGTCCGGTGAGACAAAACCAGTTCACATCCACCCGACCGACCCCAACGCTGCTCCGACCAATATCTCCACAACACTCGACCCCAAATAGGAAGAAGCGCTCATCCAGTTCCTCCGTGAGAACTGGGACATCTTTGCATGGAAACCTTCTGACATGCCGGGTGTACCCAGGGGGCTGGCTGAGCACCGTCTGCGAGTCGACTCAAAGGCAAAACCTGTCAAGAAACATCTGCGACGGTCCGCCGTCCAGAAAAGAAAGGCTATTGGCGAAGAGGTGGCTCGGCTCTTAGCAGCAGAGTTTATCCGAGAGATTCACCACTCCGAGTGGCTCGCCAATGTTGTCATGGTCCCCAAGAAGGACAAGTCACTTCGCATGTGCATTGACTTTAAACATATCAATCGGGCCCGCTCGAAAGATCATTTTCCTCTTCCCCGCATCGACCAAATAGTCGACTCGACTGCGAGATGTGAACGACTGTCTTTCTTAGACGCTTATTCCGGGTACCATCAGATCCGTCTGTATGGACCCGATGAAATCAAAACAGCTTTCATCACCCCATTCGGGTGCTTCTGTTATGTCACCATGCCATTCGGCCTCAAGAATGCCGGAGCCACGTTCATGAGGATGATTCAGAAGTGTTTGCTCACTCAAATCAGTCGAAATGTGGAAGCATACATGGATGACATTGTGGTCAAGTCACGGAAAGGTTCCGACCTGCTGACTGACCTCGCTGAAACATTTGCCAACCTCAGGAGGTATGATATCAAGCTTAATCCATCCAAGTGCACATTCGGAGTTCCTGGCGGGAAGTTACTCGGTTTTCTTGTTTCCGAACGAGGAATCGACGCAAACCCAGAGAAAGTGGGCACTATACTCCGAATGAAACGACCTGTGCCTGTGCACGATGTTCATAAGCTTACTTGTTGCTTGGCCACTTTAAGTCGATTCATCTCTCGTCTTGGTGAGAAGGCATTGCCTCTTTACCGACTAATGAAGAAGTCAGACAAGTTCGAGTGGACTCCTAAAGCTGATGCAGCGTTTGCAGAGTTAAAAACCCTGCTTTCCACCCAGCCGGTGCTTGCTGCCCCGATCAGCAAAGAGCCTTTGCTAATTTACATTGCAGCCACAGGACAAGTCGTCAGTACAGTACTTACGATCGAGTGGGAAGAAGAAGGGAAAGCCTTCAAAGTTCAGCACCCAGTATATTATATTTCTGAAGTCCTGACCCCATCAAAGCAAAGATACCCTCATTATCAGAAGCTTGTATATGGGATTTATATGACCACGAAGAAAGTTGCTCACTATTTCTCTGACCATACCATCACAATCGTCAGCGATGCCCCATTATCAGAGATTCTGCACAACAGGGATGCAACTGGTCGAGTGGCAAAATGGGCGATTGAACTCCTTCCCTTGGATATCAGATTTGAGGCAAAGAAAGCTATCAAGTCCCAAGCAATAGCACATTTCCTCGCCGAGTGGACTGAACAACAATTGCTGACTCAAGTTCACTCGGAGCACTGGACCATGTTCTTTGATGGCTCTAAAATGCTGAATGGTTCCGGTGCGGGGGTAGTGTTGGTTTCCCCCCGAGGAGATAAGCTCAGATATGTACTCCAGATTCACTTTGATTCCTCCAACAACGAAGCAGAATACGAAGCACTTTTGTATGGGTTGCGTATGGCCATTTCACTTGGCGTCCATCGCCTCATGGTCTACGGCGACTCGAATTTGGTGGTTAACCAAGTGATGAAGGAGTGGGACGTCAGAAGCCCAGCTATGACTGGTTACTGCAACGCAGTAAGAAAGCTGGAGAAGAAATTCGAGGGGTTAGATGTCACGCCCAATATGCGACCCTATCCAAAAGGAACTCGAAGGTCCCACCAAAGATACACCCGCATATTGAAACGCTTTTGCAAGGTGGATATCATTACATCAACATTACATAATAGATGGGGATACATACAAAAGGCATACAATGCCACGCGAATACAACATCACAATACATCAGAGCATCATCCGACTACGGATGAAACACAAACAGAAACTCAAACGACATCCACCCTGCTAGCCCAGGCTGCCGACCTGGAACCTATCCCCTGATCGAAGAAGAAGCAGAAGAAGAACTCCAAAACAAGTAAACATCGCTCTCGCGTCATGATCATCGCAAAACCTGTACCTGCAACTATTGTTGTAGTAATCTGTGAGCCACGAGGACTCAGCAATCCCATTACCATGGGTATCAAGACTAGCAAAGTTTAAAGGGAAAGGAAGGGGTAAAGTGGTGAGGCTGCAGCAGCGACTAAGCATATATGGTGGCTAACATACACAAAGAAGAGCGAGAAGAAAACAAGCGGAACGGTCGTCAACTAGTAATGATCAAGAAGTGATCCTGAACTCCTACTTACGTCAAACATAACCCAGAAACCGTGTTCACTTCCCGGACTCCACCGAAAAGAGACCATCACGGCTACACACGCGGTTGATGCGTTTTAATTCGGATCTGGTGTCAAGTTATCTACAACCAGACATTAACAAATTCCCATCTGCCAATAACCGCAGGCATGACTTTCGAAAGATTATACCCTGCAGGGGTGTCCCAACTTAGCCCATGACAAGCTCTCGCAATCAAAAAAGGAATAGACCTTCTCCCAGGAAGACCCGATCAGACTCGGAATCCCGGTTTATAAGACATTTCGACAATGGTAAAACAAGACCAGCAAAGCCGCCCGATGCACCGACAAATCCCGATAGGAGCTGCACATATCTCATTCTCAGGGCACACCGGATGAGCAAGACGTCGGGTTGGCATAGACCCTGGTTGCCCAGGGGGCGCCGGACATCGCTCGGTTCGGACCAACACTTAGACAAGCACTGGCCCGGGGGGGGGGGGCTACAATAAAGATGACCCTCGGGTTGGCCGACCCAAGGGAAAGGGTAGGTGGTGGTGAGGCAAATGGTAAAACCAAGGTTGGGCCTTCCTAGAGGAGTTTTATTCAAAGCGAACTGTCAAGGGGGTCCCATAAATCACCCGACCGCGTAAGGAACACAAAATCCGGGAACATAACACCGGTATGACGGAAACTAGGGCGGCAAGAGTGGAACAAAACACTAGGCAAAAGGCCGAGTCTTCCACCCTTTACCAAGTATATAGATGCATTAATAATATAAGAGATATTGTGGTATCCCAACCAAAATCCTGTCCACCATGGAGAAATCTTCAACTTCACCTGCAACTAACAACGCTATAAGAGGGGCTGAGCAAAGCGGTAACATAGCCAAACAGTGGTTTGCATAGGAAAGGTATCAAATGTTAGAGGCTGACATGGCAATTTGGGATGGCTTGATAAACAGGTGATAGGTAACGCAGCATAGCGATAGAACGAAGCAACTAGCATGGAAATGATAGTAGTGAGATCCAGGGTAGCGGTCATCTTTCTTGAGATCCCGCAAGGAAGAAGAACGAGTCCATGAAGAAGACGAACGGATAAAGCCGAACCAAGCGTATACGAACGAATCCTCACGATCGCAACGAAACAGGAACTATCGAAAAGAAGCACACAACAAAGTAAACACACCACACATGAACAAGGCATGATGCACAACAAGCATGATGCATGACAAAGCTACATGAAGCTACTCATGGCAAGAGATGATGCAAACATGAACAAAACATCAAGGCAAGTTTAAATGAGGCCGGGAACAACATATAATGATTCCGGTAAGTCCTCATATGCATATTTAGAAATTGGTCCAGATCTGAATAAACCTTATAGTTGTTAAACAACAAGTTAAGATGCAGAAAGATGATCTACACGAGATTCTAGTCAAGTTACATATAAAGTTCATTTAATTCGGAGCTACGGCCTAGAAGATATGAGCAAAACAAGTTAAACATGTCATTGATGCAAAATGCACCCAAACAACAAGAAAACACACCAAAACATGTATGCAACATGATAATATGAAGCTACATGCAAAATCAAGCAAGTTTCATATAGAGCACACTCAAAACGGAGCAACGGTTCAACACATGCACACTATACAAGTCTAAAGGACAAGCTGTCCAAAACAGCAACTAGGCATATTGCAAGCATCAAAACAACATGCTACAGCACCACAATATGAAAACAAAATACATGGGCATGATGTACAGGTAAAGCATTACAAAACATGAACACTGAGCTAACTCCAGAAATCACTAGAACATGCTCAAACACACATGGTAAGATTGCAAGTTATAACAATTTCAGACTTTGCAGAAAATAACATCACGATGCAATGTTTAGAGCTATCAAACAACATGTTACAGGAAGTTATATTGGAAAACAAAGGCATGGCATGAATCTACTCAAAGCATAGATCAAAAGTCCCTTAGTGACCATAAGCCAAAAAGGATCAAAAAATATGATGGCACCCACGTAAACATAGCAAGTTCTTATACAGATTCAAACATGGCAGAAACAGAATTATGAAGGCATGTAAATGAGCTTGTGCAACTCACTACAGAGTATTACATGGCATGGAAAGGCACCCAACAGTAAGAAGGCATATTTGTGAAGCTAAGCATGGCAATATCAAGGTCATAGGGTGCATGGATCACTAGCAAAACACATGGGAACAAGTGAACTTAATGTAAACAGGCTGACAACAACATTTCCAAGCAACTTTGGAGCAAGAAAACAACATGTTACAGCAAACTATAAATGCTACCAGGGGCATGGATGGTTATAGGATGACATGTAGATCAGATGTTTATAGAACATCTCCAGATTATGCATAGAATGATTAATAGCAACATGTTTATATAGCATCACGAAATAACAGATTCAGCCTAGCAAAACAGCAACATCGTGAACACTACTTAACAAGCTCGATACACTCACCACAAGTCAGTGCATGACAAGATAAGCATAGCATCATCAAGAAGACATGTTTGTAAAACACATCAAGTCAAGAACAAGTCCATAGCATGCACGGATCAACTATAGCAAGCTTGGCCAAATTGAATAACACGTAAACAATCTGCCAGGAAAGATTTTGAAGCAAAAGTAGAGCACGAAAATGACATGTTAGACTACTCCATAATTGCAACAAAGGCCATGAATGGATAGACAATAACCACATGTTCAAAACACCTTTACTGAAGTATCTCTAAATATGCATGGATCTCTCTGTAGCATCAAGTTTACATGGCATCAAAATTACAGCAGAGCAGGAACTAAAACAGCAACATCACGATGCCTAGTTTGCATGCTTGTGCTAGTCACCATATTGATCACAAAAATACATGGTAAGCACCTCTGTAAAGAAGACATAACATAGTTCAAAACACATGAAGACATCAACCTCATAGGATGCAGACATCAATCATGGCAAAAATGACAAAAGAGCTCGTTCTGATAACAGACAGCAGAAAACATCATGAAGCACTCTTGGGACGATGATTCGGACATCTAGATGACCTCAAATAAATATGATGCAATGCAATGAAATGATGTACTCGTCGAGGCGAACAATTTTACATATTACACGCACGAAATGGAGCTACGGATGCAGAGATACGACAGGTCAAACATGGCATGAAAATTACTGAAACTGGGAACTTAGCAGAAAACAGAGGGGGGGAAAAGTCAACCTCGGGGAAAAACTGGACGGGGTCAACCCGGGACGAGCGCATCCAGGGGCACGCGGCGCGTTTGGATCGGGGGAGTGGTGGATCTGGTCCACTCCCCAGATCCGGCGATGAGGTTCGGCTCCAGCGAGGCGACAAGGCGCTCCGGCGCGGGCCGCGGAGTCCGGCGCCGGC
>NC_057804.1:174913078-174917002 GCF_018294505.1 Triticum aestivum
CGGCGAGCGCGGGCCCGGGCGGGCCTGCCCTGCGTCCCGCGGGCTGGACGGCGGCGCGGCCGGCGGGTGCCACGTGGCAGCCTCCGGTTCGCTGAGGGCGGCGGCGCGGACGGGGCGGACATGTTCGGCCCGATCCGGACGTGTCCAGCGGCGGAGAGGAGCGGGGCTAGGGTTTGGACCCGGGATTTCGGGGGAGAGGGCATATTTATAGGTAGAAGGAGCTAGGAGAGTCCAAATGAGGAGCGGTTTTCGGCCACGCGATCGTGATCGAACGACCGAGAGCATGCAGGGGAGTTAGATGGGTTTTGGGCCACTTTGGAAGGGGTGTTGGGCTGCAAAGAGAAGGGGGCTTTGCGGTTACCTTGTTAACTGTTGGAGTACCAAACGACCTCCAAATGGCACGAAACTTGACAGGCGGTCTACTAGTGTTATACCAAGGCCTCTTGGCAAGACTCGGGCCATTCCGAGAACGTTTAACACCCGCACACAACGAGAAACGAAAGGGGAACGCCGGAGGGCATAGGAGCGCCGGATTGCAAAACGGACAACGGGGAAAATGCTCGGATGCATGAGACGAACACGTATGCAATGCAATGCACATGATGACATGATAAAATGCAACACACAAGCAAATGACATGGCAACGACGGCGAATAACTGACAGACACCTGGCGCATCGGATCCGGGGCGTTACAACACTCCTCCACTAACAAGAGATCTCGTCCCGAGATCTTAGGACCGAGACGGAAGGGAAAATGGATGAGGTGAAACAAGAACTCAAGAGAAGAAGCAAAGAATAGAGAGCACTCGAGAAGAAGAGAGGAACGACGAGAATGACGAGAATCGAAAGCTCACGGAATCAGATAGACTATGAAACCACTCCGGTTAAAACGAGATAAGAAACGAATAAAACAGAAATGATTTAGGCAGCACTCCGGCTGAAACAAGGAAAGAATAGAACACGAACTAGAGAGGATGGAAAGATACTTGAACTCCAACCACAAGAATCTTGAAGAACACTTGAGGAATGAACTAAATCATGAAGAGCCACCATGAAGAACTCCGGTAACAAAAGGATGACGAGATAAAATGAAGGATGAAAGAACAAGATGAGCCTTGCGATGATTTAGATGGAGGTTCCGACGAAATGGCCGAGGAAACTGAACTCCGGAAAAGAAAAGATGGAAACACTTGGAACTAGAATTTATTCACCAAGAACAAACTCTGAAGGAATGGATTAATCACTTGGATGAAATAAGAATAAGATTTATTGTATGCTTATCCTTCATCAAATTAAATTGATGACAAGCAATGGCTTTTTGCATACTACTTATTCTTCTTGAAAAGGATTGAGAAGTGACATATCACAGACTTGAGAAGGTCTTCATGAACCACCGGTAGGATTGAAAGGATCGAATGAATTAAAATGATAATCAAGGAAAAAGAATCTGAAGAAAACACCGTAAGAAATCAAAATGACTGACGAAAGAGAATGAATCACCGGGAAGACTTAGAAGAACAGATATGCTTGAGGGGATTTAGATGCACAAGAACGAAGAGATTACGAGCTGATAGAAGAACACTTGAACGAAGCACCGGGATAAATAGAGAACGATCACCGGAATGATGGCCTCCGGTGAAAGAAACGGAAAAACAACTTCTGACATACTCCGGATGGATAAGAAAAAAAATAACTGACAAATGGAATAATTCGAGATGATAACATGAAACTAGAACCACAAATCTTCGAGAGAACGGGCAAGATTTAAAGGAAAACTCTTCTTCGGTCTTCAAAAGACGACGAGAAACACCAATGAAATTACTGAGATACTCCGGGAGAATGAAAACCGAAAAGGTTGAGCCAACAATGAAAAAAATTTGAACGGGATCTTGGAAAGGCATGTGACTGATGAAATCCATTCATACATCACACTTGAAAAGAATTGAGAATAACTCCGGGGGAATTAGAAGAGTCAGGTAAGATCCTGGAAAAAGACCTGTGGGTTAAGGCCCACTGAAGAGAAAAACACCGTTGAAAAGAATTGATGAACAGATAGATGAAGCACCGGAACAATTGAAATATTTGAATGAGGTGACAACCTCGAATTAATTCACACACAGACGAATCTCCTGATAAGTCTTGAGCACTCCGGAAGGATAAACTGGCGAGAGACGAACGAGCAAGGAGAACACTTGAGCCGAGGGAAAGAATATGATCAACCCAAAAAAACTTGAATTGAATCCACCGGAGAAGAAAAAAAAGATGAAGAATGTCCACCGAGACGAGAATTCACCGGCTGGAATAATTGACGAAATACTAAAGAGGCTCCACATGAATGAAATAGATGGTCGAGAGAGAGTCAGACTCCGGGCAGAAAAGGGTGGGAGGGCGGGAAAACAAAGGCACTTGGAAGGGGAAATCGACGAATATCTTGAAGAAAAAACACCGGCTGAAATCATTGAGGAGAGAGCGCAAAAACTACGCACGAGTAGGATGGATACTCGATTACGGACTCCGGTTCCGAGATGAAGAAGGGGTGGGCGGGTGGGAAAGAAAACAACTGAGGATTGAACTCAAAGATGAAGAGGCTCGAGTTGACTTGACGAGAAATGCACCGGATAAAAAGAGCTGAGGAACAACTACCGAAAAACCAACTGCGTGATCCTAAAGAAAAATTTGAAGGGGAAGAGGAGTAATTCAAAACACCTAAATCAAGATTCCTTACCAGAGCGACGAAGGGGACTGAGGACTAAAAAGAATTCCTACTCTCCGATATAACTAGACTCCGAAAACAGTTTTCTTTCTAGACTCAATAACGGCCAAACTACACGATCAATCAAGGGGGCTCCTAGGGTCAGTCGAGGCTCTGATACCAACTTGTCACGCCCAATATGCGACCCTATCCAAAAGGAACTCGAAGGTCCTACCAAGGATAGACCCACATATTGAAACGCTTTTGCAAGGTGGATATCATTACATCAACATTACATAATAGATGGGGATAGATACAAAAGGCATACAATGCCACACGATACAACATCACAATACATCAGAGCATCATCCGACTACAGATGAAACACAAACAGAAACTCAAACGACATCCACCCTGCTAGCCCAGGCTGCCGACCTGGAACCTATCCCCTGATAGAAGAAGAAGCAGAAGAAGAACTCCAAAACAAGTAAACATCGCTCTCGCGTCATGATCATCGCAAAACCTGTACCTGCAACTGTTGTTGTAGTAATCTGTGAGCCACGAGGACTCAGCAATCCCATTACCATGGGTATCAAGACTAGCAAAGCTTAAAGGGAAAGGAAGGGGTAAAGTGGTGAGGCTGCAGCAGCGACTAAGCATATATGGTGGCCAACATACGCAAAGAAGAGCGAGAAGAGAACAAGCGAAATGGTCGTCAACTAGTAATGATCAAGAAGTGATCCTGAACTCCTACTTACGTCAAACATAACCCAGAAACCGTGTTCACTTCCCGGACTCCGCCGAAAAGAGACCATCACGGCTACACACGCGGTTGATGCATTTTAATTCGGATCTGGTGTCAAGTTATCTACAACCGGACATTAACAAATTCCCATCTGCCAATAACCGCAAGCACGGCTTTCGAAAGATTATACCCTGCAGGGGTGTCCCAACTTAGCCCATGACAAGCTCTCGCGATCAACGAAGGAATAGACCTTCTCCCAGGAAGACCCGATCAGACTCGGAATCCCGGTTTACAAGACATTTCGACAATGGTAAAACAAGATCAGCAAAGCCGCCCGATGCGCCGAGAAATCCCGATAGGAGCTGCACATATCTCGTTCTCAGGGCACACCGGATGATCAAGACGTCAGGTTGGCATAGACCCTGGTTGCCCAGGGGGCGCCGGACATTGCTCGGTTCGGACCAACACTTAGACAAGCACTGGCCC
>NC_057804.1:174917219-174920122 GCF_018294505.1 Triticum aestivum
ACCCAAGGGAAAGGGTAGGTGGTGGTGAGGCAAATGGTAAAACCAAGGTTGGGCCTTGCTGGAGGAGTTTTATTCAAAGCGAACTGTCACGGGGGTCCCATAAATCACCCGACCGCGTAAGGAACGCAAAATCCGGGAACATAACACTGGTATGATGGAAACTAGGGCGGCAAGACTGGAACAAAACACTAGGCAAAAGACCGAGTCTTCCACCCTTTACCAAGTATATAGATGCATTAATAATATAAGAGATATTGTGGTATCCCAACCAAAATCCTGTCCACCATGGAGAAATCTTCAACTTCACCTGCAACTAACAACGCTATAAGAGGGGCTGAGCAAAGCGGTAACATAGCCAAACAGTGGTTTGCATAGGAAAGGTATCAAAGGTTAGAGGCTGACATGGCAATTTGGGATGGCTTGATAAACAGGTGATAGGTAACGCAGCATAGCGATAGAACGAAGCAACTAGCATGGCAATGATAGTAGTGAGATCCAGGGTAGCGGTCATCTTTCCTGAGATCCCGCAAGGAAGAAGAACGAGTCCATGAAGAAGACGAACGGATGAAGCCGAACCAAGCGTAGACGAACGAATCCTCATGATCGCAACGAAACAGGAACTATCGAAAAGAAGCACACAACAAAGTAAACACACCACACATGAACAAGGCATGATGCACAACAAGCATGATGCATGACAAAGCTACATGAAGCTACTCATGGCAAGAGATGATGCAAACAAGAACAACACATCAAGGCAAGTTTAAATGAGGCCGGGAACAACATATAACGATTCCGGTAAGTCCTCATATGCATATTTCGAAATTGGTCCAGATCTGAATAAACCTTATGTTCAAGTTGTTAAACAAAAAGTTAAGATGCACAAATATGATCTACACGAGATTCTAGTCAAGTTACATCTAAAGTTCATTTAACTCGGAGCTACGGCCTAGAAGATATGAGCAAAACAAGTTAAACATGGCATTGATGCAAAATGCACCCAAACAACAAGAAAACACACCAAAACATGGATGCAACATGATAATATGAAGCTACATGCAAAATCAAGCAAGTTTCATATAGAGCACACTCAAAACGGAGCAACGGTTCAACACATGCACACTATACAAGTCTAAAGGACAAGCTGTCCAAAACAGCAACTAGGCATATTGCAAGCATCAAAACAACATGCTACAGCACCACAATATGAAAACAAAATACATGGGCATGATGTACAGGTAAAGCATTACAAAACATGAACACTGAGCTAACTCCAGAAATCACTAGAACATGCTCAAACACACATGGTAAGATTGCGAGTTATAACAATTTCAGACTTTGCAGAAAATAACACCACGATGCAATGTTTAGAGCTATCAAACAACATGTTACAGGAACTTATAATGGAAAACAAAGGCATGGCATGAATCTACTCAAAGCATAGATCAAAAGTCCCTTAGTGACCATAAGCCAAAAAGGATCAGAAAATATGATGGCACCCACGTAAACATAGCAAGTTCTTATACAGATTCAAACATGGCAGAAACAGAATTATGAAGGCATGTAAATGAGCTTGTGCAACTCACTACAGAGTATTACATGGCATGGAAAGGCACCCAACAGTAAGAAGGCATATTTGTGAAGCTAAGCATGGCAATATCAAGGTCATAGGGTGCATGGATCACTAGCAAAACACATGGGAACAAGTGAACTTAATGTAAACAGGCTGACAACAAACCTATAAATGCTACCAGGGGCATGGATGGTTAGAGGATGACATGTAGATCAAAAGATGTTTATAGAACATCTCCATATTATGAATAGAATGATTAGTAGCAACATGTTTATATAGCATCACGAAATAACAGATTCAGCCTAGCAAAACAGCAACAGCGTGAACACTACTTAACAAGCTCGATACACTCACCACAAGTCATTGCATGACAAGATAAGCATAGCATCATCAAGAAGACATGTTTTTGAAACACACCAAGTCAAGAAAAAGTCCATAGCATGCACGGATCAACTATAGCAAGCTTGGCCAAATTAAATAACACGTAAACAATCTGCCAGGAAACATTTTGAAGCAAAAGTAGAGCACGAAAATGACATGTTAGACTACTCCATAATTGCAACAAAGGCCATGAATGGATAGACAATAACCACATGTTCAAAACACCCTTATTGAAGTATCTCTAAATATGCATGGATCTCTCTGTAGCATCAAGTTTACATGGCATCAAAATTACAACAGAGCAGGAACTAAAACAGCAACATCACGATGCCTAGTTTGCATGCTTGTGCTAGTCACCACATTGATCACAAAAATACATGGTAAGCACCTCTGTAAAGAAGAGATAGCATAGTTCAAAACACATGAAGACATCAACCTCATAGGATGCACACATCAATCATGGCAAAAATGACAAAAGAGCTTGTTCTGATAACAGACAGCAGAAAACATCATGAAGCACTTTTGGGACGATGATTCGGACATCTAGATGACCTCAAATGAATATGATGCAATGGAATGAAATGATGTACTCGTCGAGGCAAACAATTTGACATATTACACGCACGAAATGCAGCTACGGATGCAGAGATACGATAGGTCAAACATGGCATGAAAATTACTGAAACTGGGGACTTAGCAGAAAACAGAGGGGGGGAAGTCAACCTCGGGGAAAAACTGGACGGGGTCGACCCGGGACGAGCGGATCCAGGGGCACGCGGCGCGTTTGGATCGGGGGAGTGGTGGATCTGGTCCACTCCCCAGATCCGGCGATGAGGTTCGGCTCCGGCGAGGCGATAGGGCGCTCCGGTGCGGGCCGCGGAGTCCGGCGCCGGTGGGGCGGCGGCGCGGCACGGCGGCGACGAGTGCCGGCCGGAAGGACGGCGCGGAG